>NC_047122.1:3638415-3676081 GCF_902500255.1 Thalassophryne amazonica
TTTGTTGTTATTTAATTTTTGGCTCATGCTGGTTCAATGGGTTCATCAAGGTTCGACACAGTGCTTAGTCATCATTGACGTTTTTAGTTAAATTATTATTATTGTATTTTATAAATATTTTGTTATTTAATTTTTGGCTCATACTGGTTCAATGGGTTCATCAAGGTTCGACACAGTGCTAAGTCATCATTGACGTTTTTTTTAAAAATTATTATTATTATTATTGTATTTTATAAATATTTTGTTATTTAATTTTTGGCTCATACTGGTTCAATGGGTTCATCAAGGTTCGACACAGTGCTTCGTTATCATTATTTGTCATGAAGCCGAACGTTAGCATAGAGCTAACAGATTGTTAAAAGCTTCATTTGGAGTTGACTGAGCTACAGTGGGTCATGTAAGTCTTTCTTTTGTGTGTGTGCGATTGCTTGTTTTTTCTTTGCTTGGGAACAGCGTTCCCTACGTCTTTCCCTTAAAAACATGCAAAACATTGAACTCCTAATTCGTGTTACTTCGGTAAAGTTAGAAAGATATTCACAGATTCAAAGTTCACAGCTCAGAAACGTTGTAGAAATGCAAACAACACTAGTTTCTAACCTCAGGAAGGTAGACAAACTACAATCTTCTTTTTAGCCATATGAGCCGTCCTCTGAGCTGGAAAAATAACACTGATCTGAACGAGCAGACGGCAGAGAAACGGAAGCTTAGGGACCGTCTACAAAGTGCAAAAACGAAGAGATGCCAGAAAAATATTCAATAAATTCATTGTAAGAAGGTGTGGTATCACCAAATCCACTGAACACATGAGTGATGTCCTGCAGGTTATACTCCAGCATTTGGTTTGAAAAAATGTCGTGAAAAAATTTGGAGAATTTTTCATTGCTTAAATTTTTAGTAGCATCAATGTTTTAAGGTGTGATGACACAAAATTTACTGCACACATCAGTGGTCTCCTGCTGATTAACAGGACTTTGACCTTGAAAATTTTTTTCAAGGTAAAATTTTGTGGAATTGGAAACTAGTGTTGGTGGAAAAAGGCATAACAAAATCATCAACATTTATTTATTTGTCTGTCTGTCTGTTAGCAGAATTGTGTCAAAACTACTGCATGGATTTTGATGAAATTTGCACCACAGATAGATATTAGGCCATGGAAGACTCCATAACATTTTGGAAGTGATCCAGATTCTGACTCAGGATTTCACTTTATTCAGCCTTTGAAGGATTATGTCAAAACTACTGCACGGATTCTCACCACATTTGCACCACAAGCAGATGCTATCAGGCCTGATAGCCGTGTTGTTGTGTGAACCTTGTCTCTGCAGGATGACTGTCTCCCGGATGGAGAGTCTCTGCCTGGCAGCTGTACTGGAGGACTGTGCAACCCGTTTGGATATACTGGGACATATGGCAACAGCCCCAGCCAAAAGGGGGCACACTGCTGACACAGAGCAGGTTCTGATCTACAGAAACACATTGCAATCACTGCAGAAAAAAAAAAAATAGACCCCTGATCCTGTACTTTTTAATCCAACTTCCATACAATATGCTTCCGTACTTCCAATCCCTAAGTAAAGACAAGCGTGAGAATTCATAAACGAAGATTGTCCAATTTGTAAGTGCTGACGGTGCGCTGTGATTGTACACAAAGTGTGGATTTCCTGGATGAATGAAATAGAGGTGTTTTGAAAATGCTTTTTATTGCTAAATTCTAATGATCAGATTAGTTCATAATGAATACTGCAGTATGGTCAAACAGGTCACATGTTCAGCTGATGTCACAAAGATGGTTTTCTTTTCTTAACTCTGTGTGTGTGTGTGTGTGTGTGTGTGTGTGTGTGTGTGTGTGTGTGTGTGTGTGTGTGTGTGTGTGTGTGTGCAGTCTGCAGAGCAGAAGACAGTGCTAGCTAAACAGTACCACCAGCACTTAATATTAGGGGAGAAAATGTATATACTCACAATATCATAATATCTAATTTCACGATATGATTGCTTCCCAAAATTTTGTGTATATTCGTATTGTAAATTGTGTCTGTATCATGGCCCAAGCAGAGGGTCGCCCCTTTGAGTCTGTTCTGCTTGAGGTTTCTTCCTCAAATCATCACAGAGTTTTTTCTTCCCACTGTCACCTGTGTTCTTGCTCTGGGGGTTGGTAAGGTTAGACCTTTCTTGTGTGAAGCACCTTGAGGCAGCTTTGTTGTGATTTGGCACTATATAAATGAAAATAAATTGAAATTTAATTGTAATTCAGATTTATTTGTTGGTTGAAAGGAGGTGGACATGCAGTACAGCTTTCACTCACCAGAGGGCGCAGTGAATTCTAGACCTGATCTGAGGATGACATCGTGTCAAGGCCCTGTCACACCTTGATGATTTAGCCAGCGTATGCCAACAGTATTAAAAAATGCTACGTCTCATAAGTTATGGGTAAGTTTTTTTCTAAGTTAAGAGCACGTTGAAGCTCGCTGATATACATATAATCATACATATGTGATGTGCGTATATATAATACGCTGAGCTCTTCAAAGAATTTTGGGCACGCTGCAAATTTTCAGCAGATGTCAGTGTGTGACTCATGCATCCCGCACATGTGGGATATAAGTTGTAGGTAAGTTATGTGATTGTTGACACACGTTTCTTGTAATTTACTCATAAATCTAAATATGTCCATCAATGCTGGCCACTAATTGGCTGAAACCAGCAGTCCTCATGCAAACAGACTGTTTCGTTCACACATGGAGTAAATGTAAAGTCTGACCTGACTCCTGATTTTGGAAAATGACGTCTGGAAATATTTTAGTTCCTTGTCGTGGCTGGAAACGTAGCAATTTAAGGCTAGTCCCTTGGTGGTTTTCCTGCTCCAGGTGTGTTTCTCAGAGGATGGTGGTGTTGCGCTCTGATCACACAGAAATGCTGTGATGATTTAAATTTTTAAACCACCATCGCTGTCAAGCTGTGATCAGACCTGAATAATGAAGGGCTGTGATGATTTTAAACTTTTAAAGCATCATCGCTGTCAGCTCTGATCAGACCTGAATAATGAAGTGCTGTGATGATTTCAACTTTTAAAGCACCATCGCTGTCGAGCTCTGATCAGACCTGAATAATGAAGCGCTGTGATGATTTCAACTTTTAAAGCACCATCGCTGTCAAGCTCTGATCAGACCTGAATAATGAAGCGCTGTGATGATTTCAACTTTTAAAGCACCATCGCTGTCGAGCTCTGATCAGACCTGAATAATGAAGGGCTGTGATGATTTCAACTTTTAAAGCATCATTGCTGTCAGCTCTGATCAGACCTGAATAATGAAGCGCTGTGATGATTTCAACTTTTAAAGTGCCGGTCGCTTTCTGATCAGACAGAAAGCGACTTTAAAAGTAAAGAGTCACAGTGCTTCATTCATTGACAGCAGTGTTTACCACAGCCATCAGTCGACTTTTATCTTGGCCCACCAAGATAAAATAAATAAATAAATAATGTTAAATTACTCTGTTTCTGACCTGCATCACATTGTGCAGTACCGACCTGAACCACTCAGTGGAAACGGGGCTGTTGGCATACACAGGCTAAATTGTCAAGGTGTGACAGGGCCTTCACATCTGTTTCACACCAGTATAAGAAAAAAATTATATCACACCAAGAGAAATTTCCTCAGAGATCAAATTGACCACTGATGAATATTTACTTCAAGTAGCAGGACCCAAAGAGAGTAAAAATTAAGCCTGGGGCTGAATCTTTGTGTGTATCTTTGAAAGTTTGTCAGCCAGTTGTGTGGTGGCCCGCGGTGCAGAGTCCGAGCAGCCTTTGTCTGGTCTCTGTCTGATCTGTATGAACAACCTGGTCTCACGGCAAGTCGTAATTCAGCAGCACGAAATATACATTAATCTATTGGTTTGTGATATTGTGACGAAAAGCGCCTCATTTTCATCACGGCAGCACAAATTTATTCTAATTCATTCTGTGATGGCTGCACGAAATTAAAAGTGAAGTGGGGGGTCGGGGTGGTTATAGTTAGGGTTGGGGGTAGGAGTAAGATTAGGTTATGGTTAAGGTTAGGGTTGGGGGTGGGAGTAGGGTTAGTAATAGTGAGTTAAAAAAGCACCGTCACGAAAATTTGACTCATTTCGTCACAGGAGCACGAAAAAAAAAAAAGCATGAGACTTGGCTGGTATGAATGGCCAAATTCAGTGCCAGAGACACAACAGCCAACTTTAACTTTGAGACAGAAAAAAATTAATTCCATGCAGCAAAAGTTCCCTGCACAATGTGCTGTGGCAGACATGGTCTATTGAATGCACACTCGATAGCAAACAAAGTTTTTTCTCTCAACGAGCTCTTTACCAGGGAGAGCTTGGACTTCATGTTCCTCACAGAGACGTGGCAGAAGGACAGAGAGTTTTTTTACTTAAACGAACTGTGCCCTGTCGGCTGCTGCGCTCTCGGGAAGCCCCGCCTCTCTCGTAGAGGTGGAGGTCTTGCTGCTGTGTATCAGGACAGATACACATGCAGAGTGATTGACACTGAACACTTCTCTTCTTTTGAGTCACAGGTAATAAAGGTTGGCTCTTTAAACTCTTTTTACTGTATCTTAATCTATCGCCCTCCTGGCCCTGCAGGGGTTTTTCTACATGAGTTCAACAGTTTTTTATCTTCTCTTATAAAATTAGAAAGAGTTTTAGTTCTTTGAGATTTTAACCTACACATTGATGATACTACATCCAACCCAGCACTGGAACTTTTATATATGATTGAAACTTTTGATTTTAAACAACATGTATCGGGCCCCACCCACTCGAAGGGTCATACTCTGGACTTGGTGTTTTCTCTTGGCCTACACGTCACAAATATGCATGTGGAAGACGTCCACCTGAGTGACCACAGCTGTATTTTTTTTCAGGTTGATGTTCCCCCTGAGCCTAGGCCTGTCTCTAAAAGGGCAGAAAGGAGGATCATTACACAAACTACAGCTGACAGATTTTGTGCCTTATTTCATCCCAGTGCTTTTAATGACTGTACGGATGTCAGTGATCTTATGCATCATTTTAACTCTCACTGTGCCACATTATTGGACTTGGTGGCCCCTTTCAAAACAAATAATGTCCGTGAGAGGTCATGTCCATGGATAAATGACAATATCTTGGAGTTAAGAAGACTGTGTCGGAAAACAGAGCGCTTGTGGAAATCCATGCACCTTGAGGTCCATAGGTTACATCTCAGGGACCTTATTTCCACGTTAAATGATGCATTAAGAGAGGCAAGATCTAAATATTTCCATCACCTGATAATGTCCAATAAGGGAAATCCGAAGGTGCTTTTTAACACAATTAACTCTCTCGTGTCCCATGCTGCCTCTGCAACCTCTGAGTTTTGTAAAGCAGATGGCACTGACCTCTTGGAGTTCTTTGTTGATAAGGTCAGACACATAAAAAATGCCTTTACTGACCCCTTGTGGTCTGGCCCAGTCCGGCCTGAACTGCCACTACAGGTCTGGTCGTCTTTCAACCGAGTGTCACTAGAAGACATTGCAGCAGTTACAACTAAAATGAACCTGACCTCATGCCCATTTGATGTCCTTCCCTCCAAGCTTTTTTTTTTAGATACTTTTGACTCAATTGGGCTATGGGTCATGAAAATGTTCGACATGTCCCTGTCATCCGGTCTCTTTCTGAGCTCATTTAAACATGCTGTGGTGGAACCAAGACTCAAAAAGCCTAACTTGGACCAGTCTGAGCTTAAGAATTTCCGGCCAATATCGAAGCTCCCCTTTCTAGCAAAAATACTTGAAAAAGTGGTCGCAAAACAACTAACGTCTTTCCTTGAGATGCACAACATCTATGACACTTTTCAGTCAGGCTTTCGGAAACACCACTCCACCGAGACCGCACTACTGAGAGTGTCTAGTGATATCATGATGGCCGCTGACGCAGGAAGATGCACGGTCCTAGTCCTGCTAGACCTGTCTGCAGCCTTCCACACTGTCGACCATAGCATTATGGTCAACTGGCTGCGCGATCTGGTAGGGTTGTCGGGGTCCGTGCTGAAGTGGTTTGCCTCATACTTGGAGGAGCGGACCTTTAGTGTGTTGGCTGGCCATAAACTATCGAAAACAGCTGCTTTACAGTATGGTGTCCCGCAAGGTTCTGTTTTGGGGCCACTGCTGTTTCAATTGTATGTCCTTCCCCTCGGCCAGTTGATTCAGGACTTCAGGGATATTTCCTACCACCTGTTTGCGGACGACTTACAACTGTACTGTTCCTTTAAGATTTCAGAAGTCCACAAATTGAACTCTTTATTTGACTGCCTGTCACAGGTGAAGAAGTGGCTTAATGGAAACCGTCTGGAGCTGAACTCTGAAAAAACTGAGACACTTATTGTTGCCCCTGACAGTGCTGTTCCTGTTATTAGGAGCCTCCTTGGTGACTTGGGCTTAATGGCAAAAACAAGCCTTAGAAACCTTGGCGTTATTTTTGATGAAGGAATGTCTCTTGCTCAGCACTCAAGCAAGCTTGTGAAGAATTGCTTCTTTCAACTGCGAAATATCGCCAAACTTAAACAATTGGTGTCACAGAAAGAATTAGAGGAAATCATCATGCCTTTGTCTCCACGCGGTTGGACTATTGCAACAGCCTGTTCACTTGCCTGGGTAAGAAGGAGATAAATCGGTTGCAGTATGTCCAGAACTCTGCTACGAGGCTTCTGACCTGCACCAACAGGAGAACCCACATCACGCCTATCTTGGAATCCCTCCACTGTCTCCCTGTTGCCTCCAGAATTAATTTTAAAATCTTGGTTTTGACTTTCAGAGCACTACATGGTCAGGGTCCTGATTACATTGCTGACTTGATTCAGCCTTACACCTCAGCCCGCAGCCTCAGATCTTTAGGTCAGAACCTGTTGATGGTTCCTCGAACCTCCTTTAAAACTCGAGGAGACCAATCTTTTAAAGCCGTAGCGCCTCGTCTCTGGAACGAACTCCCTCTGTCCCTGCGATCCCTGGACTCTGTTGAGATGTTCAAAAAGCAACTAAAGACTCTACTTTTTAAACAGGCTTTTCATAGCCAATAATCTTTTAGTACTGAGTGTTTTACTGTATATTTTTATAGTTTTACCTTGTAAAGCGCTTTGTGACCCCTGTCTGTGAAAAGCGCTATATAAATAAAGTTTACTTACTTACTTACATGATAATATACCAGTAAAGGAAACACTGCTCAGCCCAAATATATTCATTTTACCACTTTTCAACTGAGATAATTTTATTTTATTATTTTTATTATGTTGATTTTAGACGTTTAATTGGGTCCTATTTTCAGTGTTAATATTGTTACCTTTGTGTACCTTGTGTTTTGTGTGCTCCTGCTGCAACATTAATTTCCCTTTGCGGGACAATAAAGAAATTCTGATTCTGATTCATATAATAAAAATAAAATATATATTTTTTATGACAAAATATTTGAATGCAAGACATAAACTTATGTGACAGACTGGTGTCCTGTCCTGGGTGGACCCCGCCTCGTGCTCTGTGACTGCTGGGATAGGCTCCAGCCCCCCGCAACCCCTGGACTGAGCGGTTGAAGATGAGTGAGTGTGTGCGTGTGTGTGTGTGTGTGTATGTGTGTGTGTGTATGTGTGTGTGTGTGTGTGAGATTTAAACTTAGTGATAGAACTTATCGTCATGATTTACTGGTAAATTAATCACAGAATAATCATCTAATCACAATATAATTAATAGATTAATAAAAAAATTAATAGATAATCAATTGCAAATTAAAATGGTCTGACTGACTTGTTTTGTCTGTGTCTCAGTCAGTCCCTGGCAGATCAGGTCTGCGGGACTCAGGAGGACCTGGAGCAACATCAGACTTCCAGTTCTCTGATAAAGCTGCTGGAGGGTCAGGAAGCGAGATCCCAACAGAGGTTTGTCACATGATGATGTCGTACTCAGATTTAATGTGGTCACACGTGACGTGAGTGGGATTAGAACTCCAGTGTCTGACCACTAAACACCGTATCACGCCCTACCTACCAGAACACAGATGAGGAAAGCTACCAGGCAGGGATCTTGTGTTACAACTGAATATATAATTGACCTGATTTATGTCATTTCAAACAATTTATTTTAGAAACAAAGATTATCACAATAAATGTGTAAATTAATAAATACATAATTAAAACTATAATGGAATCAATTAGGCCTGAGTTCTAAATTTCAAGTGAACTGAACATTGTAGGTGTGACTGAGGTGTACTTTGGGTTTGTTTGTTTACTCCAGGACAACATATTGACCATGTTGAGTCTTTTTCACCACATTATTGTATTATTGGTGGGATTCAGGTCCAGTTACTTGCTGTTCAGGGACTGAAACAGTCTGGTTTCATGCCCAGGAAGTCAACTATCGACCACATCCTCACTCTGCAAACACTGACTAAATGCAAGTGTGAATATTGGCAGCACTTTTTGCAGTCTGTGCTGATTTTGTCAAAGTCTTTGATTCAGGTGAGCGGACTGCTCTCTGGGCCATCCTAAGAACATGGTTTTGCTGGACATGATACCCAGACACTGTGAGTCCTGGTCAACTGGAGGAAGAATTCCTGAGGATTTTTTCTCCAGTGAATGCTGGTTTTCCTCAGGGATGTGTTCTGGCTCTAACACTGTTCAGTCCTTGCATGGACTGAATGTTGGGTCAGGTTGTGGAAAGTAGCCGCTTTAGTGCTTTTTTCATAAGGAAAGTTTTACTGACTTTGACTTTGTAGACAGTGACAACGATCTTTGTGAAATCGGTGGATAGTCTGATTGTAGCACTTGAGTCGCTGAGTCTCAGTGTCTGGGTTTATGATGGTCCTGGATCAAAACTAAGATTCGGGCTTTTAATGACTTCCTGGACTCAGCCATCATTTAAGTGTATCAGTATGTGGCAGAAGTGTTAAACCTGCAGTGACACTGACTGATCCCTGCACTGACCTTCATGTCTCTGGCTCCTTGGCTTTTGAGAACAAGTGATGCCTGGGAAGATCTTATGAAATCACCAGGTGCCAGATCCAGAGGCATTTTGCAGAGCTGATATATTTGAAGGGGAATGAAGGTCCAAGAAGAAGAAGAAGAAGCTTTATTATCATTGTACAAGAAATACAGCGAAATTCTGTTTGGCAGCATCTCTTTTAGCAGCTACAATGTCACAGCTATAGAGGAGAAAAATAATAATAATAATTTTAAAAGGTAACGTAAGTAATAAATATTAAGTGTAGTGAAATATGGTATATATAAATAGTCTGTATTAAACTAGTGTATAAACAGTTGTGTGCAATAGTACATTTATTGGATTGGGAGGTAGTAGTTGTAGGTGTGTGTGTGTGTGTGTCTGTGTGTGTTTTAAGAGTTAAGAGTTTTTTTTAATGTCATGTGCACAGTATAAACAGACAGTTATACCACACAATGACATTCTTACTCTGTTCATTCTCCAAAGAAATTTGTATGTAGAAAGTTCACATCAGATGATTTAAAAGACACATTATAAAATACACATTATTAGACTGAAGAATGTATCATATACACTATTTAAGGGATGTACAGTTTAGAGGATGTGTGGATGTGCAGTTTATGCAGTAATATTGTGTTGTTTTAAGCAGCCTTCCTGCTGTGCAGGAGTCGTAAGGTGCATAAAGAGTGAACAGAGCTGTTATAATAAATACTTATAGGATGATAGTATTATTACTATCATTACTATCTGGTATGGGGTATGGTATGATGTATGCCATACATCATACCATACCCCATACCATACCCCATACCATACACCATACATCATACATTGTATGATGTATGGTGTATGATGTATGGTATGGTATGGTATCGTGTATGGTGTATGGTATGTTGTATGGTATGCTGTATGGTGTATTGTATGTTGTATGGTATGCTGTATGGTGTATGGTATGTTGTATGGTATGCTGTGTGTTGTATGGTGTGTCTTCTGGCTTTACTGGCCTCTACTGGTGGTTGGCTCTCACTGCGGTATTGTATCACTTCCTGTTCCGGAGCATAGCAGTGTTTTGCTGTATCTGTTAGCTGTTTAATCTGCTTAGTTAGATTGATCTAGAAAACGATTTATTTCACAGTGTAATCTTCACGTGCCTTAACTAAAGCACTCCCTCTGCTGAATCACCTCTAAATTATTTACACATTATTCACTTTGTGTGTTTTTAGGAATCCGCTAGCTTCGCGCAGCTACTAGCTCTTAGCCAGTTTAGCATGGCAGCTTCTCCTGTCTCTCCTGCACTTTTCTGCTCTGGGTGTGAAATGTTTAGTTATTCCTCGGCCTCCTTTAGCAGTAACGGTACTTGTAATAAGTGTAGCTTATTCGTAGCTTTGGAGGCCAGGCTGGGCGAATTGGAGACTCGGCTCTGCACCTTGGAAAATCCTACAGCTAGCCAGGCCCCTGTAGTCGGTGCGGACCAAGGTAGCTTAGCCGCCGTTAGCTGTCCCCCAGCGGATCCCGAGCAGCCGGGAAAGCAGGCCGGCTGGGTGACTGTGAGGAGGAAGCGTAGTCCTAAACAGAAGCCCCCTGTACACCACCAGCCCGTTCACATCTCTAACCGTTTTTCCCCACTCGGCGACACACCCGCCGAGGAACAAACTCTGGTTATTGGCGACTCTGTTTTGAGAAATGTGAAGTTAGCGACACCAGCAACCATAGTCAAATGTCTTCTGGGGGCCAGAGCAGGCGACATTGAAGGAAATTTGAAACTGCTGGCTAAGGCTAAGCGTAAATTTGGTAAGATTGTAAATCACGTCGGCAGTAATGACACCCGGTTACGCCAGATGGAGGTCACTAAAATTAACATTGAATCGGTGTGTAACTTTGCAAAAACAATGTCGGACTCTGTAGTTTTCTCTGGGCCCCTCCCCAATCTGACCGGAAGTGACATGTTTAGCCGCATGTTCTGCTTGAATTGCTGGCTGTCTGAGTGGTGTCCAAAAAATGAGGTGGGCTTCATAGATAATTGGCAAAGCTTCTGGGGAAAACCTGGACTTGTTAGGAGAGACGGCATCCATCCCCACTTTGGATGGAGCAGCTCTCATTTCTAGAAATCTGGCCAATTTTATTAAACCCTCCAAATTGTGACTATCCAGAGTTGGGACCAAGAAGCAGAGTTGTAGTCTTACACACCTCTCTGCAGCTTCTCTCCCCCTGCCATCCCCTCATTACCCCATCCCCGTAGAGACGGTGCCTGCTCCCAGACCACCAACAACCAGTAAAAATCTATTTAAGCATAAAAATAAAAAAAAATAAAAATAATATAGCACCTTCAACTGCACCATAGACTAAAACAGTTAAATCAATCAATTCAATCAATTTTTTTTATATAGCGCCAAATCACAACAAACAGTTGCCCCAAGGCGCTTTATATTGTAAGGCAAGGCCATACAATAATTATGTAAAACCCCAACGGTCAAAATGACCCCCTGTGAGCAAGCACTTGGCTACAGTGGGAAGGAAAAACTCCCTTTTAACAGGAAGAAACCTCCAGCAGAACCAGGCTCAGGGAGGGGCAGTCTTCTGCTGGGACTGGTTGGGGCTGAGGGAGAGAACCAGGAAAAAGACATGCTGTGGAGGGGAGCAGAGATCGATCACTAATGATTAAATGCAGAGTGGTGCATACAGAGCAAAAAGAGAAAGAAACAGTGCATCATGGGAACCCCCCAGCAGTCTACGTCTATAGCAGCATAACTAAGGGATGGTTCAGGGTCACCTGATCCAGCCCTAACTATAAGCTTTAGCAAAAAGGAAAGTTTTAAGCCTAATCTTAAAAGTAGAGAGGGTGTCTGTCTCCCTGATCTGAATTGGGAGCTGGTTCCACAGGAGAGGAGCCTGAAAGCTGAAGGCTCTGCCTCCCATTCTACTCTTACAAACCCTAGGAACTACAAGTAAGCCTGCAGTCTGAGAGCGAAGCGCTCTATTGGGGTGATATGGTACTACGAGGTCCCTAAGATAAGATGGGACCTGATTATTCAAAACCTTATAAGTAAGAAGAAGAATTTTAAATTCTATTCTAGAATTAACAGGAAGCCAATGAAGAGAGGCCAATATGGGTGAGATATGCTCTCTCCTTCTAGTCCCCGTCAGTACTCTAGCTAATAGCCAATGTGGTCTATTAAACATTAGATCTCTCTCTTCTAAGTCCCTGTTAGTAAATGATATAATAATTGATCAACATATTGATTTATTCTGCCTTCCAGAAACCTGGTTACAGCAGGATGAATATGTTAGTTTAAATGAGTCAACACCCCCGAGTCACACTAATTGTCAGAATGCTTGTAGCACGGGCTGAGGGGGAGGATTAGCAGCTTCCACTCCAGCTTATTATTTAATCAAAAACCCAGACAGAGTTTTAATTCATTTGAAAGTTTGACTCTTAGTCTTGTCCATCCAAATTGGAAGTCCCAAAAAACAGTTTTATTTGTTGTTATCTACCGTCCACCTGGTCGTTACTGTGAGTTTCTCTGTGAATTTTCAGACCTTTTGTCTGACTTAGTGCTTAGCTCAGATAAGATAATTATAGTGGGTGATTTTAACATCCACATAGATGCTGAGAATGACAGCCTCAACACTGCATTCAATCTATTATTAGACTCAATTGGCTTTGCTCAAAATCTAAATGAGTCCACCCACCACTTTAATCATACTTTAGATCTTGTTTTGACTTATGGTATGGAAACTGAAGACTTAACAGTATTCCCTGAAAACCCCCTTCTGTCTGATCATTTCTTAATAACATTTATATTTACTTTAATGGACTACCCAGCAGTGGGGAATAAGTTTCATTACAGTAGAAGTCTTTCGGAAAGCGCTGTAACTAGGTTTAAGGATATGATTCCTTCTTTGTTATGTTCTCCAATGCCATATACCAACACAGTGCAGAGTAGCTACCTAAACTCTGTGAGTGAGATAGATTATCTCGTCAATAGTTTTACATCCTCATTGAGCACAACTTTGGATGCTGTAGCTACTCTGAAAAAGAGAGCCTTAAATCAGAAGTGCCTGACTCTGTGGTATAACTCACAAACTCGCAGCTTAAAGCAGATAACCCATAAGTTGGAGAGGAACTGGCATCTCACTAATTTAGAAGATCTTCACTTAGCCTGGAAAAGAGTCTGTTACTCTATAAAAAAAGCCCTCCGTAAAGCTAGGACATCTTACTACTCATCACTAATTTAAGAAAATAAGAACAACCCCAGGTTTCTTTTCAGCACTGTAGCCAGGCTGACAAAGAGTCAGAGCTCTATTGAGCCGAGTATTCCTTTAACTTTAACTAGTAATGACTTGAGGACTTTCTTTGCTAATAAAATTTTAACTATTAGAGAAAAAATTACTCATAACTCAACTCAACTCAACTTTTTTTTTATATAGCGCCAAATCACAACAAACAGTTGCCCCAAGGCGCTTTATATTGTAAGGCAAGGCCATACAATAATTATGAAAAACCCCAACGGTCAAAACGACCCCCTGTGAGCAAGCACTTGGCAACAGTGGGAAGGAAAAACTCCCTCTTAACAGGAAGAAACCTCCAGCAGAACCAGGCTCAGGGAGGGGCAGTCTTCTGCTGAGACTGGTTGGGGCTGAGGGAAAGAACCAGGAAAAAGACATGCTGTGGAGGGGGGCAGAGATCGATCACTAATGATTAAATGCGGAGTGATGCATACAGAGCAAAAAGAGAAAGAAACAGTGCATCATGGGAACCCCCCCACAGTCTACGTCTAAAGCAGCATAACCAAGGGATAGTCCAGGGTCACCCGATCCAGCCCTAACTATAAGCCTTAGCGAAAAGGAAAGTTTTAAGCCTAATCTTAAAAGTAGAGAGGGTATCTGTCTCCCTGATCTGAATTGGGAGCTGGTTCCACAGGAGAGGAGCCTGAAAGCTGAAGGCTCTGCCTCCCATTCTACTCTTACAAACCCTAGGAACTACAAGTAAGCCTGCAGTCTGAGAGCGAAGCGCTCTATTAGGGTGATATGGTACTACGAGGTCCCTAAGATAAGATGGGACCTGATTATTCAAAACCTTATAAGTAAGAAGAAGAATTTTAAATTCTATTCTAGAATTAACAGGAAGCCAATGAAGAGAGGCCAACACGGGTGAGATATGCTCTCTCCTGCTAGTCCCCGTCAGTACTCTAGCTGCAGCATTTTGAATTAACTGAAGGCTTTTTAGGGAACTTTTAGGACAACCTGATAATAAAGAATTACAATAGTCCAGCCTAGAGGAAATAAATGCATGAATTAGTTTTTCAGCATCACTCTGAGACAAGACCTTTCTGATTTTAGAGATATTGCGTAAATGCAAAAAGGCAGTCCTACATATTTGTTTAATATGCGCTTTGAATGACATATCCTGATCAAAAATGACTCCAAGATTTCTCACAGTATTACTAGAGGTCAGGGAAATGCCATCCAGAGTAAAGATCTGGTTAGACACCATGCTTCTAAGATTTGTGGGGCCAAGTACAATAACTTCAGTTTTATCTGAGTTTAAAAGCAGGAAATTAGAGGTCATCCATGTCTTTATGTCTGTAAGACAATCCTGCAGTTTAGCTAATTGGTGTGTGTCCTCTGGCTTCATGGATAGATAAAGCTGGGTATCATCTGCGTAACAATGAAAATTTAAGCAATACCGTCTAATAATACTGCCTAAGGGAAGCATGTATAAAGTGAATAAAATTGGTCCTAGCACAGAACCTTGTGGAACTCCATAATTAACTTTAGTCTGTGAAGAAGATTCCCCATTTACATGAACAAACTGTAATCTATTAGACAAATATGATTCAAACCACCGCAGCGCAGTGCCTTTAATACCTATGACATGCTCTAATCTCTGTAATAAAATTTTATGGTCAACAGTATCAAAAGCAGCACTGAGGTCCAACAGAACAAGCACAGAGATAAGTCCACTGTCCGAAGCCATAAGAAGATCATTTGTAACCTTCACTAATGCTGTTTCTGTACTATGATGAATTCTAAAACCTGACTGAACCTCTTCAAATAGACCATTCCTCTGCAGGTGATCAGTTAGCTGTTTTACAACTACCCTCTCAAGAATCTTTGAGAGAAAAGGAAGGTTGGAGATTGGCCTATAATTAGCTAAAATAGCTGGGTCAAGTGATGGCTTTTTAAGTAATGGTTTAATTACTGCCACCTTAAAAGCCTGTGGTACATAGCCAACTAACAAAGATAAGTTGATCATATTTAAGATTGAAGCATTAAATAATGGTAGGACTTCATTGGAGGGGAGCAGAGATCGATCACTAATGATTAAATGCAGAGTGGTGCATACAGAGCAAAAAGAAAAAGAAACAGTGCATCATGGGAACCCCCCAGCAGTCTACGTCTATAGCAGCATAACTAAGGGATGGTTCAGGGTCACCTGATCCAGCCCTAACTATAAGCTTTAGCAAAAAGGAAAGTTTTAAGCCTAATCTTAAAAGTAGTGAAAACTAATGAAAATAACTCAGACAGAACAATCGGAGAGAAAGAGTCTAACCAAATACCGGCATCACTGAAAGCAGCCAAAGATAACGATACATCTTTGGGATGGTTATGAGTAATTTTTTCTCTAATAGTCAAAATTTTGTTAGCAAAGAAAGTCATGAAGTCATTACTAGTTAAAGTTAATGGAATACTCATCTCAATAGAGCTCTGACTCTTTGTCAGCCTGGCTACAGTGCTGAAAAGAAACCTGAGGTTGTTCTTATTTTCTTCAATTAGTGATGAGTAGAAAGATGTCCTAGCTTTTTACGGAGGGCTTTTTTATAGAGCAACAAACTCTTTTTCCAGGCTAAGTGAAGATCTTCTAAATTAGTGAGACGCCATTTCCTCTCCAACTTACGGGTTATCTGCTTTAAGCTACGAGTTTGTGAGTTATACCACGGAGTCAGACACTTCTGATTTAAAGCTCTCTTTTTCAGAGGAGCTACAGCATCCAAAGTTGTCTTCAATGAGGATGTAAAACTATTGACGAGATACTCTAACTCTCTTACAGAGTTTAGGTAGCTACTCTGCTCTGTGTTGGTATATGACAATAGAGAACATAAAGAAGGAATCATATCCTTAAACCTAGTTACAGCGCTTTCTGAAAGACTTCTAGTGTAATGAAACTTATTCCCCACTGCAGGGTAGTCCATCAGGGTAAATGTAAATGTTATTAAAAAATGATCAGACAGAAGGGAGTTTTCAGGGAATACTGTTAAGTCTTCTATTTCCATACCATAAGTCAAAACAAGATCTAAGATATGATTAAAGTGGTGGGTGGACTCATTTACTTTTTGAGCAAAGCCAATAGAGTCTAATAATAGATTAAATGCAGTGTTGAGGCTGTCATTCTCAGCATCTGTGTGGATGTTAAAATCGCCCACTATAAGTATCTTATCTGAGCTAAGCACTAAGTCAGACAGAAGGTCTGAAAATTCACAGAGAAACTCACAGTAACGACCAGGTGGACGATAGATAATAACAAATAAAACTGGTTTTTGGGACTTCCAATTTGGATGGAAAAGACTAAGAGACAAGCTTTCAAATGAATTAAAGCTCTGTCTAGGTTTTTGATTAATTAATAAGCTGGAATGGAAGATTGCTGCTAATCCTCCGCCCCGGCCCGTACTACGAGCATTCTGACAGTTAGTGTGACTCGGGGGTGTTGACTCATTTAAACTAACATATTCATCCTGCTGTAACCAGGTTTCTGTTAGGCAGAATAAATCAATACGTTGATCAATTATTATATCATAACCATCCCAAAGACATATCGTTATCTTTGGCTGCTTTCAGTAATGCTGGTATTTGGTTAGACTCTTTCTCTCCGATTGTTCTGTCTGAGTTATTTTCATTAGTTACCTCCTCCAAACCATCAACATGTCTATTAGACCCCATTCCTACCAGGCTGCTCAAGGAAGCCCTACCATTAATTAATGCTTCTTTCTTAAATATGATCAGTCTATCTTTATTAGTTGGCTATGTACCACAGGCTTTTAAGGTGGCAGTAATTAAACCATTACTTAAAAAGCCATCACTTGACCCAACTATCTTAGCTAATTATAGGCCAATCTCCAACCTTCCTTTTCTCTCAAAAAATTCTTGAAAGGGTAGTTGTAAAACAGCTAACTGATCATTTGCAGAGGAATGGTCTATTTGAAGAGTTTCAGTCAGGTTTCAGAATTCATCATAGTACAGAAACAGCATTAGTGAAGGTTACAAATGATCTTCTTATGGCCTCAGACAGTGGACTCATCTCTGTGCTTGTTCTGTTAGACCTCAGTGCTGCTTTTGATACTGTTGACCATAAAATTTTATTACAGAGATTAGAGCATGCCATAGGTATTAAAGGCACTGCGCTGCGGTGGTTTGAATCATATTTATCTAATAGATTACAATTTGTTCATGTAAATGGGGAATCTTCTTCACAGACTAAGGTTAATTATGGAGTTCCACAAGGTTCTGTGCTAGGACCAATTTTATTCACTTTATACATGCTTCCCTTAGGCAGTATTATTAGAAAGCATTGCTTAAATTTTCATTGTTACGCAGATGATACCTAGCTTTATCTATCCATGAAGCCAGAGGACACACACCAATTAGTTAAACTGCAGGAATGTCTTTCAGACATAAAGACATGGATGACCTCTAATTTCCTGCTTTTAAATTCAGATAAAACTGAAGTTATTGTACTTGGCCCCACAAATCTTAGAAACATGGTGTTTAACCAGATCCTTACTCTGGATGGCATTACCCTGACCTCTAGTAATACTGTGAGAAATCTTGGAGTCATTTTTGATCAGGATATGTCCTTCAATGCGCATATTAAGCAAATATGTAGGACTGCTTTTTTACATTTGCGCAATATCTCTAAAATTAGAAAGGTCTTGTCTCAGAGTGATGCTGAAAAACTAATTCATGCATTTATTTCCTCTAGGCTGGACTATTGTAATTCATTATTATCAGGTTGTCCTAAAAGTTCCCTGAAAAGCCTTCAGTTAATTCAAAATGCTGCAGCTAGAGTACTGACAGGGACTAGAAGGAGAGAGCATATTTCACCCATATTGGCCTCTCTTCTTTGGCTTCCTGTTAATTCTAGAATAGAATTTAAAATTCTTCTTCTTACTTGTAAGGTTTTGAATAATCAGGTCCCATCTTATCTTAGGGACCTCATAGTACCATATCACCCCAATAGAGCGCTTCGCTCTCAGACTGCAGGCTGACTTGTAGTTCCTGTTGGGAAGGTGTCGTAGCACGGACCCACAACAGGGGGTGCAAATGAACGGACAATGAGTAAGCCAAAAGGTAACAATTTAATGTTGTGATAATACACAACGAAATGTGTCGTAATTTTCACAGTCAATAAACACCAGGTGACGTGTGGGCAGGCTCGAAGATAGAAGACGCCCGACGAGAGAGAAGCCGCGTCCCACACGGCCTCCACCACCAACGGCCTGAAGAACACCGGAGCCGCCAAGTCCCGAGTCCCCAGGTGGCCTCTGTCTTCGGCTGTCGACCCTGGTACTGCTGGCAGAAAACAGAAAGATGATGTGTGAGTGTGAGTCCGCACACTCAGTAATTTACAGTCCAGACACCGTTAGGAGGGAGCACCTCCACCTCCAAATCACACACACTCGTGCAGCTCCTGATCTACCACTTATCTGGGATGGGGTGCGAGGTGAAGCCGTCACTGTCACACCAAACGCCAATCTTCCAGACAAGGCAACACTTCACGAAAACGGCTGCAACAAAAGTTCAGTTGGTTACACAATGTGTCAGTCAGCAGAGAAATTACCTTGGTACTGGTAGTCGATTTCTCGGCGGGGAGGTGGAGTTGCAGTCCGGCTTATATAGTGGTGTAGATGAGTGACAGCTGGAGTAATGAGTGACAGCTGTCACTTCCTCTGGGTCTGGCGCCCTCTCGTGCTTGGAGCCCGCACTCCAAGCAGGGCGCCCTCTGGTGGTAGTGGGCCAGCAGTACCTCCTCTTCAGCGGCCCACACAACAGGACCCCCCCTCAACGGGCGCCTCCTGGCGCCCGACCAGGCTTGTCCGGGTGTCGTCTGTAGAAATCGGCCAGGAGGGCCAGGTCCAGGATGAAGCTCCTCTTCACCCAGGAGCGTTCCTCAGGTCCATACCCCTCCCAGTCCACCAGATATTGGAACCCCCGGCCCTTACGACGGACGTCCAGGAGCCTGCGGACCGTCCAAGCAGGCTCCCCGTCGATGAGCCGGGCAGGAGGCGGCGTAGGTCCGGGTGCACAGAGGGGCGAGGTGTGGTGTGGCTTGATACGGGACACATGGAAAACAGGGTGGACCCGCAGTGAAGCTGGGAGTCGGAGCTTCACTGCGGCCGGGTTGATGATCTTGAGGATGGGGAATGGTCCGATGTATCTGTCCTTTAACTTGGGTGAGTCCACACAGAGGGGGATGTCCTTTGTTGATAGCCACACCTCCTGCCCGGGCTGGTATGTGGGGGCCGGGGAACGTCGGCGGTCCGCATGGGTTTTGGCCCTCGTCCGGGCCTTTAACAGGGCAGAGCGGGCGGTCCGCCACACCCGGCGGCACCTCCTGAGGTGGGCCTGGACCGAGGGCACACCGACCTCTCCCTCCACCAGCGGGAACAGTGGGGGCTGGAACCCCAAACATGCCTCAAAAGGGGAGAGGCCGGTAGCAGACGAGACTTGGCTGTTATGGGCATACTCGATCCAGGCCAGATGGTGACTCCAGGCCGCCGGGTGCGCGGAGGTGACGCAGCGAAGGGCCTGTTCCAACTCCTGGTTAGCCCGCTCTGCCTGGCCGTTGGTCTGGGGGTGGTACCCGGACGAGAGACTCACGGTGGCCCCCAGCTCCTTACAGAAACTCTTCCACACCTGCGAAGAGAACTGGGGACCACGATCTGATACAATGTCCGATGGTATCCCATGCAGCCGCATGACGTGGTGGACCAGGAGGTCTGCCGTCTCCTGGGCCGTCGGGAGCTTCGGGAGGGCCACGAAGTGGGCCACCTTGGAGAACCGGTCCACTATCGTGAGAATAATGGTGTTGCCCTGGGACGGCGGGAGGCCCGTGATGAAGTCCAGACCGATATGAGACCAGGGGCGATGAGGCACTGGCAGGGGTTGGAGGAGTCCCGTCGTCCTCCGATGGTCTGCCTTGCCCCTGGCGCAGATGGTACAGGCCTGGACGTAGTCCCGGACGTCGGTTTCCAGGGACACCCACCAGAAGCGCTGATGGACTACTGCCACGGTCCTACGCACTCCGGGATGACAGGAGAGCTTGGACCCGTGACAGAAGTCCAATACGGCAGCTCTTGCCTCTGGTGGGACGTACAGTCTGTTCTTGGGGCCAGTCCCCGGGTCCGGGCTCCTTGTCAGGGCCTCCCGGACGGTCTTCTCCACGTCCCAGGTGAGGGTGGCCACGACAGTGGACTCGGGGATGATGGTCTCGGTGGGGTTCGACAGCCCCGCTTTGGCTTCTTCTTCGTGCACCCGGGACAATGCATCTGGTTTTTGGTTCTTGATCCCGGGGCGATACGTGATCTGGAAGTCAAAGCGCCCGAAGAACAGAGACCAGCGGGCTTGCCTGGGGTTCAGCCGCTTGGCGGTCCGGATGTACTCCAGGTTCCGATGGTCTGTGAAAACCGTGAAGGGCAATGATGCCCCCTCCAGCAGGTGTCTCCACTCCTCAAGAGCCTCCTTCACCGCAAGAAGTTCCCGATTGCCGACGTCATAGTTCCGTTCAGCTGGGGTCAACCTGCGGGAATAAAAGGCACAAGGATGGAGGACTTTATCAGCCTCCACGCTCTGGGACAGCACGGCTCCTATCCCTGAGTCAGAGGCGTCCACTTCTACTATGTACTGGCGATCAGGATCAGGCTGCACCAGAAGTGGTGCAGTCGAGAACCGGCGTTTCAACTCCTGGAACGCGGCGAAGGGGACCTTGGTGGAGGTCAGGGCAGTCAGGGGGCTAACTACCTGACTGTAACCTTTAATGAACCTCCTGTAGAAATTTGCAAAGCCAAGGAACTGCTGTAGTTTCCTGCGGCTTGTTGGTTGGGGCCAATCTCTCACCGCCGCAACCTTAGCCGGATCAGGGGCGACGGAGTTGGAGGAGATGATGAACCCCAGGAAGGACAAAGAAGTGCGGTGGAACTCGCACTTCTCGCCCTTCACAAACAGCCGGTTCTCCAACAACCGCTGTAGGACCTGACGTACATGCTGGACATGGGTCTCAGGGTCCGGGGAAAAGATGAGTATATCGTCCAGATATACGAAGACGAACCGATGCGGGAAGTCCCGCAAGACGTCGTTTACCAATGCTTGGAACGTCGCGGGGGTGTTAGTGAGGCCGAACGGCATGACCAGGTACTCAAAATGACCTAACGGGGTGTTGAATGCCGTCTTCCATTCGTCTCCCTTCCGGATCCGAACCAGGTGGTACGCGTTTCTAAGATCCAATTTAGTGAAAATTTTGGCTCCATGCAGGGGCGTGAACACTGAATCCAACAGAGGTAACGGGTATCGGTTGCGAACCGTGATCTCGTTCAGCCCTCTGTAATCAATGCATGGACGGAGTCCGCCGTCTTTCTTGCCCACAAAAAAGAAACCAGCACCCATCGGGGAGGTGGAGTTTCGGATCAGCCCGGCAGCTAAGGAGTCCCGGATGTAGGTCTCCATTGATTCGCGTTCCGGACGTGAGAGGTTGTACAACCTACTGGACGGGTACTCAGCGCCCGGGACCAAATTGATGGCACAATCATACGGTCGGTGCGGGGGAAGAGTGAGCGCCAGATCTTTGCTGAAAACGTGAGCAAGATCGTGGTACTCCTTTGGCACCGCCGATAGATTGGGGGGAACTTTGACCTCCTCATTAGCCGTAGTGCCGGGAGGGACCGAGGATCCTAAGCACTCCCGGTGGCAGGTTTCGCTCCATTGCGTCACAACCCCAGACGGCCAATCTATCCGGGGATTGTGCTTCACCATCCATGGAAAGCCCAAAATCACTCGGGAGGTAGAAGGTGTTACATGGAACACTATCTCCTCCCTGTGATTCCCAGACACAACCAAAGTCACTGGTTGTGTCTGATGTGTGATCAATGGAAGCAGGGTGCCATCTAGTGCTCGCACCTGCAATGGTGCCGGCAGAGCCACCAGAGGGAGCCCTACTTCCTTTACCCATCTGCTGTCCAGCAGATTCCCTTCAGACCCCGTGTCTATCAGTGCTGGGGCGTGAAGGGTTAGATCCCCACAAAGGATCGTCACTGGGATTCGTGCAGATTTGCGGGGTTTTCCCGCGTGCGTGTTATGACCCACCCTTAGCCCAGTTTCTAAGGACGGGCGTTGTAGTTTGACCGTTTTAGGGCAGTCCCTCTGCATGTGCTCGCAAGAGCCGCAGACGAAACACTCCCCGCGGGCCAGCCTCCTTTGTCTGATGTTTGATTTTAATTTGGCCCTACTCGTGTCCCTAGCCTCCTCAGCAGGGGGAGCTGTAGCCACACGGAGCTCTCTGGCAGTGAAGCGTGGGGACGACGTCACCTTGTCGGAACCGGAAGGGGGAGGGACGACTCGTGCCCGGTCATGCCTCCCGGCCTGCTCCCGACAATGCTCGCTTAAACGGTTGTCTAAACGTATAACCAAATCGACAAGCCCGTCAAAATCCCGCGGTTCCTCCTTAGCCAGTAGGTGCTCCTTGAGGACCGGTGACAGTCCATTTACAAAAGCGGCGCGGAGCGCAATGTTATTCCAGCCGGACCTCGCTGCCGCGATGCAGAAGTCGACTGCATACTCGGCTGCTCTACGACGCCCCTGTCTCATCGACAGCAGCACGTTCGAAGCGGTCTCGCCTCTGTTGGGATGATCAAACACTTGTTTGAATTCCCGTACAAACCCAGTATAAGACGTTAGGAGCCGTGAATTCTGCTCCCAAAGCGCCGTAGCCCATGCGCGTGCCTCTCCTCGAAGCAAATTAATAACATAAGCCACCCGGCTAGCGTCTGCTGCGTACATGACGGGGCGCTGTGAAAAGACGAGCGAACACTGCATGAGGAAGTCCGCGCACGTCTCGACACAGCCCCCGTACGGTTCCGGAGGGCTTATGTATGCTTCAGGGGACGGTGGGGGGGTTCGTTGAACGACCAGTGGAACGTCTAATACAGGCCCAGGACCAGCCAGAGGAGTGGCTGCAGCAGCGCCCTGATCGCGCGCTTCCACCCTGGCGGTGAGAGCCTCCACCCTCCGATTAAGGAGGACACTCTGCTCGGTCACTAATTCTAACCGGGCCTTGAAGGCGGTTAAGATCTGCTGCAGCTCACTCAACCCGCCTCCCGCTGACGCCTGCGCTCCTGGCTCTTCCATTGGCCGTTCAAGCTGGAGTTGACGCCCCTCGGAGTCCATGACGATGGCCGAGAAATCCTGTTGGGAAGGTGTCGTAGCACGGACCCACAACAGGGGGCGCAAATGAACGGACAATGAGTAAGCCAAAAGGTAACAATTTAATGTTGTGATAATATACAACGAAATGTGTCGTAATTTTCACAGTCAATAAACACCAGGTGATGTGTGGGCAGGCTCGAAGATAGAAGACGCCCGACGAGAGAGAAGCCGCGTCCCACACGGTCTCCACCACCAACGGCCTGAAGAACACCGGAGCCGCCAAGTCCCGAGTCCCCAGGTGGCCTCTGTCTTCGGCTGTCGACCCTGGCAGAAAACAGAAAGATGATGTGTGAGTGTGAGTCCGCACACTCAGTAATTTACAGTCCAGACACCGTTAGGAGGGAGCACCTCCACCTCCAAATCACACACACTCGTGCAGCTCCTGATCTACCACTTATCTGGGATGGGGTGCGAGGTGAAGCCGTCACTGTCACACCAAACGCCAATCCTCCAGACAAGGCAACACTTCAGGAAAACGGCTGCAACAAAAGTTCAGTTGGTTACACAATGTGTCAGTCAGCAGAGAAATTACCTTGGTACTGGTAGTCGATTTCTCGGCGGGGAGGTGGAGTTGCAGTCCGGCTTATATAGTGGTGTAGATGAGTGACAGCTGGAGTAATGAGTGACAGCTGTCACTTCCTCTGGGTCTGGCGCCCTCTCCTGCTTGGAGCCCGCACTCCAAGCAGGGCGCCCTCTGGTGGTAGTGGGCCAGCAGTACCTCCTCTTCAGCGGCCCACACAACAGTTCCTAGGGTTTGTAAGAGTAGAATGGGAGGCAGAGCCTTCAGCTTTCAGGCTCCTCTCCTGTGGAACCAGCTCCCAATTCGGATCAGGGAGACAGACACCCTCTCTACTTTTAAGATTAGGCTTAAAACTTTCCTTTTTGCTAAAGCTTATAGTTAGGGCTGGATCAGGTGACCCTGAACCATCCCTTAGTTATGCTGCTATAGACTTAGACTGCTGGGGGCTTCCCATGATGCACTGAGTGTTTCTTTCTCTTTTTCCTCTGTATGCATCACTCTGCATTTAATCATTAGTCATTGATCTCTGCTCCCCTCCACAGCATGTCTTTTTCCTGATTCTCTCCCTCAGCCCCAACCAGTCCCAGCAGAAGACTGTCCCTCTCTGAGCCTGGTTCTGCTGGAGGTTTCTTCATGTTTAAAGGGAGTTTTCCTTCCCACTGTCACCAAGTGCTTGCTCGTAGGGGGTCGTTTTGACCGTTGGGGTTTTTCTGTAATTATTGTATGGCTTTTGCCTTACAATATAAAGTGCCTTGGGGCAACTGTTGTTGTGATTTGGCGCTATATAAATAAAATTGATTTGATTTGATTTGTATGGTGTATGCTATGCTGTATGGTGTATGGTATGTTGTATGGTATGGGTTAAAGTTTGTCATCACGACGGATTTCCATCATTTGGAAAATTTAACCACACATACGTGCGCGCACATGGTGTCATGCGTGTTTTGGGGCCGAAATATGATACTCTCGCTGTCAAAGCAACATCCCATTCTGCGCTAATCAAAGTAGCAGCAATGTCAGCGTGGACTGCGGAGGAAGGGACTGTGTGAATTTTTACTCCTCTCCACTCTGTTTACTGCTTGCCATGAGCCACGGTTCTTCTCCTCCCTGTCTTTGTGGGAACATTGGCAGACACTCCCCAAGTACAGCAGGACGTGGCTTTGCTTTGAACCAATGAAGCATTGATCCGACTCACTGCTTCGATGGTTTTTTGTTTTATTTCACTTTATCTTAATTTTTCCCCGCTAAAACTCTAAAGAGCATATGCCTGTGAGTAATATTTACCTTTTTTATGTTAAACCGACCTGTTATTGTCTTCTGAAACAGTTGATAGATGTATTTTATAACTTAAAAACGGGACCGATGCTAACTCGTTAGCATGTCTATGGCGTTTTAATGTTAAATTTAGCATTAAGCTGTTTGCATCTCAGCACAGTTTGTGTGCATTTCTGTATAATTAATGGCGCAGCATTTGTTGTCGTAAAAGAGTCAAATGTATTACGAATTGTAATTTTTAATTTATTTTTATTTATGTATTAATAATAATAATATCAACCACAACAAAAGTAATACTAATAATAATAATGCTACAATACAATTTTAGAGAAACAGACAAAAAGAACCTGATAAAACAAAACACAACAGAAAAGGTAAAACAAGTAACAATGAACATAAATAAATAAATATAGAAATAAATAGCTGTTTCCTGTGAACACCCAGTGACTCTTAAACCTCCACTTCATCTCTGTTTTATTTAAGTTTAATGACAATTTGTTTTGGTCAAACCACATCTAAGCTGTGTTTTTACACAAGAAAAAAATAAAATGCAGTAAACTGCACATTTGTTTCTTTTTTCATGAAAATATCTTATTAAATATAACATATTACACTTTACTCAGGCCTTTAAAATACTTTTTTGGACTCTTGCTGTAATATGTTGTCAGTGGTTGAGATCGTTGCTGTAGGCATCTAAACCTGATGGAAATCTCTCTGTGGTGTGTCGGTGATGTATGTATGTGCAAAATAAAACAAAACACTACTCCAGGTATGTTTTGGACGAGAATATATCATAACTTTATTATAAGCTCAAACGTTGATGTTGTGTGATAAAGGCCTTTTAATAATAACTCACTTAAATAAATAATGGCAAAATTCAAATGTAACTTAAAAAAAAGATTAAATTATGAAAACATATGAAAAAATAAATGATTACTAAAATAATTGTCAGTTGCAGCCCCAGTTTGTTTTAGGAGTGAGAGCATTTTACCGATTAAATATGAATAAGCCAGTTTTGAGTTTCTCAGTGTGCATGCGTTTTCTAAACTGGTGACAGTGTTACTTTGTGCACAGCAGAACAACACTGTCAGTTGCTTTAGGCCCTAATTTTGTATTTTATTGACTGTACAGCGACACAGCACGCATTTGGTGCATTTACTGGATTACAACAAATCAAAATACTACAGAAGACAAAGAATTTTTACTTGACAGTTTGAAGTGAGTTTTCTTTGTTTCAGGGGGCTTTATACCCATTAAAATTCACCAGAATATACAAAATTTGACTTGCTCTTTTAAAAAATTTCTAGGGGAGCACCCCCAGACCCCCATAATCAATAATGTGTTTTTACTTCACAGTTTGAAGTGACTTTTATTTGTGTATGGTATGGTATGGTGTATGGTATGGTGTATGGTGTATGGTATGGTATATTGTATGGTATGGTGTATTGTATGGTGTATGGTATGGTGTATGGTATGGTATGGTATGGTATGGTGTATGGTATGGTATATTGTATGGTGTATGGTATGGTGTATTGTATGGTGTATGGTGTATTGTATGGTGTATGGTATGGTGTATTGTATGGTGTATGGTATGGTGTATGGTATGGTGTATGGTATGGTGTATGGTGTATTGTATGGTGTATGGCATATGGTATGGTGTATGGTATGGTGTATGGTATGGTATGGTGTAGTGTATGGTGTATGGTGTATTGTATGGTGTATGGTGTATGGTATGGTGTATGGTGTATGGTATGGTGTATCGTATGGTGTATGGTGTATCGTATGGTGTATGGTATATGGTATGGTGTATGGTATGGTGTATGGTATGGTATGGTGTATGGTATGGTATAGTATGGTGTATGGTATGGTATGGTGTATGGTATGGACACTGGTGTGACCAGGGTGAACCTCGGGCGCAGGTCCGAACCTACAGTCCACCATGGAGAGCTCAGACAGGCCACACAGCACAGAGGATATCAGAGGTTACAGTCTGAGGCTCTTCACTCCACCAAGAGACAATAATGTTTCAGGGCAGGGTCCTGAAATAGAATAAGCAGCATAACCGACAGTTTAATAGTATCATAACCTGTGTGTGTTTCATAGAGTGTTGATTTACAGACACTCTATTATACACTAACCGACAGTTTAATAGTATCATGACCTGTGTGTGTTTGATAGAGTGTTGATTTGATCTAGGGGTACTCAAAGGGGAAAAGCCAGGTATGACAGCCCAAGTCCCTTCATCATGTGCAGAAGGCTGGGGAAGTTTGTTGAGTGGGCGATCTCATTCTGGGTTAGCCAGTACATGGCCCTCAGTGAGGCAGGTGGAGTCTGTGGACATTTTTAAGTCAAGACTTAAAATCTATTTTTATTCTCTTTCTTATGAGTAGTTTTTATTTTGTTATGTTTTATTCTTTTACTTCTGTTTTTAATTAGGTGTGTGAATTTTTAATTTTAATTTTTTTATGTTGAACTGTTCTGTGTGAGGCACCTTGAGATGGCTTTTGTTGTAATTTGGTGCTTTATAAGCTGATTAAATTGAAATTGAACAACATTTTATTGAGTCTTAAAGTAAATAAATATGAAATTGGTCACTGGATCCTTAAACTCTGGACATAATAAACTCTACATGGTGGATCCTTGATCTCTGGACATAAACAGAAATAAAATCTGTTAGTTTTTGTCAAAAGCATTTCCTTTCAGACATTATTATTGGCATGAATGTATTTCCATACCTATGAGCTGAGCTCTTACAGATGTGCTGCAGGTCAGGTTTATAAAGAATGCAACACGTCTCATTTTGGGAGGAAAAAACGTTTTAGTCGATTGTAGTTTATTGTCTGTATTGCAATGTTTGTAAGAGGTATCTGTTAAGGATTTTATATATATATATATATGTTATCACTGTTAAACATTTGTACCTTCGTCTTCTTTCTTATGAAAACGGTGTTGTGCTGTTTGCACTTCACCCTGAGAATGTATGTGTTATTCAACCTTGTTTTAGCTTTGTCTTCTTTCTCATGAGAACGGTGTTGTGCTGTTTTGCACCTGTCTTAACCAAGCCTGAGAATTCAATTTTGTTTTAGCACTCTGGGGTCAATCTGAGCTGGGAATGAAGGGCTGGATGTACTTATTATTATAATATAACTTTGTTTTCGCAGCCTCTTAACGACTGGGAGTAAGATAACGTTTTGACTGTTGTGATGTGGTGCTTAGTGTGAAGGAGTGTGAAGGACAGGACACTTCAGGCAGATGCAGAACAGCTGATAACTGCAACAGACGAACGAGATGTGCTGACCTGTGTAAAAGAAAGTGTCCTTCCTTACAGCTGCACTTATTGACGTATGCGTTTATGTTACGGGAAGAAACTTGTCTTGCGTCATCACCCCCACCCTTAGGACAAGTTTTTTGTTTATGTGATGAGGGCGTCTCTTAATAAAAAGAGCGGAAAAGCAGGCCAGACTTTAGTGTAGCCTTGGTGTACAGCCTGACTGCACTCCGCGCGTAAAATTTGACTTTCTGTCTCACTGGTGTTTCTTGACTCTGTTTGTCTTGTTAAAGGTTTTAAAAATGTTTGGAGGAGAAAATACCCAACATTGACTGGGGGCTACGTCCGGGAGCTCAACAATACCGGAGGTGTCCAGCGGAGGTCGTCAAGTCCAGACGTAAATCCTTGGCCAAGGTCCGATCGATTGATCGTGTCTGCCATTGTCGACCACCGTTGGCATCGTCTGGTTGACGAGATTTTCCCGAAGAAGACAAACAGGAAGTCGAGTCAGTGAGTAGAATTTCTTTGTAAACAGTACTGAGTGAGTGGTGATCAGATCACATAAAACAGTTAAACTCCGTAAGCGATGATACAGAATCGTCTGTTAATGAAACACAGTTAAACTCTGTAAGGAGGGCGGACTCCTCTACGGTTGCGAGGGACGCAAGTAGTTAAATTCCGGAAGGAGGATACGGACTCCTCTGTTTTAATACGTAAAGGAAATCCCGGGTAGAAATACGTGCACTGTAAAAAAGCAGTTAAATTTGGCAGGGACGGCGGAGTCCCCTAATGCAGGACATTAGTTAAATTTCACGGGAGGGCGAGCTCCCCTGGCATAAGAATACGCGTACGATTATTAAAAGTGTTTCTATGTGTAAATAGTGTTTTGTGTAAGTGTAAATAACTGTGTGAAAGTGTAATACTTTGGACAACGTTAGTGACAACCGTGCGTGTGGAAGCAGAGGCAAGTGATTCCGCTTCCTACGGGGAGGTGAAAGGAATCAACCACACGACGGCAAATTAATTGTCACGTCCAAAGAAAGTGTGAAAACTTCAGATTTAGAACACCCCAGGTGTGCCCCCGTCTGAAGTCCAAATTATAACAAGGGATAATAAAAATGGGGGGTAAGACGTCTATAAATAAGGAAAATTTATCAACTGACGACTGGAAATTTATGGAAGCAAAAAAAAATCCAAGACCAACAAAACATTGGAGACCTGGATTAATAAACATGACTTTGACGGACGACTGAACCTGATCAGTATACAGAAGCTAAAGAAGGAGTTAGAACAGCAACATAAAGGTGATGAGAAAAAGATGCAGAAAGTAGGGGCAGATTTAGTGGCATTTTGGGAGGAGGAAGCAGAGAACAGACAGAAGGGAGCAGAGAAGCGACGATTAGAGAAAGCAAGGAAAAAGAAAGCTGTAGGTAAGGCAGAAGAAGATGTGATAATTCAGCACAGAGAACCAGAACAGCCTCAACAATCACCGCTGGCTGGATCGTCGGTGACAACAACACCTTTATCTCCTCTACCAGAGGATGACGATGTACCGCCACCACAGTATGATTTAGCAGTAAAACCTAAGGTAAAAAGTGAAAAACCAGAAAAACCACAAACACGCAGTCAAGCGAAAGTGCCCACAGCCCCTCCCATGGTGGAACACAGTGACCAGGGAGGTGCCTATCCTATGATAGAAGTACCAAATCCTCGTGCAGGAATAGCAGGACAGCGATCAACCATGCTCGTATATCGAACATGGAATGCTGATAATATCAAAGCAGCAGTCGACATGATACCATCGCCACATGTCGATATCGAGGGATTTATGCAGGATGTAGAAAACATTAGAAGTTCTTACCACCTTAGTGGACCTGAAGTCCAACAGGTGTGGATGAAAGCATGTGGCCCTAAATGGAGTCAGATACGCGGAGACTGGAATCCTGCAGACCAGGATGGCGTACCATTGCCACATGATGATCCAGTCTTGAAAACAAGAGTGGAAGCTATGATTACACGTGCAAAAGGTGTGTTAGGACCAAAGATAAATTATACTGAAATTACCAGGACAACTCAGAAAGAAGGAGAGCCATGGATAGAGTTTAGATGCAGATTTGAGAGTGTATTTAGAGTCCATAGTGGCATATTGCCAGGAACACCAGTGTATGAAAACAAATTGAAAAATGTTTCACCTGTGAAGCTGACAATGACCGATTTGATTCATGATGGCAACTCAACAGCTGTCATAACAGTAACAGGTGCCACTGAAGATGTTTTAAAATTGAGATTCACAGGTATGCCATTACATGTGTCACTTTGTAAACCATATTTGACAGAATGGCAAGAATTGGGACTGACAGTCATAACAGCTTTGTCAGCCACTGATTGGAGCAGAGTTGGACCACGAACGGAGTTCAGTCCATCAACTAAATTGTATAAAGTGCCAGTTAATGTCTCATTGGTGCTGACAGCTGGAACACACATTAATGTGTCCACTTCACAATCCTGAGTGTTTCAGTTGAGTCCTGAAGAGGATGATCTTCTCTCTTCTGTACCATCAGGATTGTGGACAACAGGTCCTTCAGACGTAGGACTGATAAAAAATGCACAACCTGTAGTTATAAGACCAAAAACAGAATACAGACCATGTGTAAGACAGTATCCATTGAAACCTGATGCAATTGAAGGAATCAGGCCGGTAATAGAGAATTTATTAACAGCAGGAGTAATAGTGCCATGTCCAGATTCACCATGTAACACACCCATATTTCCTGTAAAAAAAGGCTCCGCCCTCAGTGGGATGGAGATAGATTCAAGATCTGCAGGCAGTAAATGCTGCTGTGATTAAAAGCATGGGCATGGATTCCCTGCTATGCAGAATTGACTAGTCCACTTTCTGATTTGATGTACAAGGATGATATTTCAATGTCAACCGTGTTGGAATGGAACAAAGAAGCTGAGGAAGCTTTTGTAAAAGTAAAACAAACATTAGTGTCATCCACAGTTTTGGCACTACCAGATTATAGTAAACCATTCATTCAAACAGCTGATTGTAAGAATGAGTCCATGACTAGTGTTTTGGTTCAAGTGTATGGCTCAAAATTGAGGCCAGTTGCCTACTACTCATCTAAATTGGATGCGGTGGCAAGTGCTCTACCACCATGTGTACAGGCTGTTGTTGCAGCCTTTATGGCTGTTCAAAGTAGCAGTAATGTTGTTCTATTCCATCAGTTGACACTGGAAGTTCCACATGCAGTTTCTGCACTTCTGTTGCAGACAAAAATGAGCCTTTTGTCCCCAGCAAGACATCTTTCGTGCATGTCCTTGCTATTATCACAACCACACCTTACGGTAGAGCGCTGTACAACATTGAATCCCTCCACATTGATACCCTTACCTGAGGATGGTGAGCCGCACAATTGTCTTGATGTAGCTACGGTCTGTACGAAAGCACGCCCAGACCTCCAGGACACACCCATCCCAAACAGTACAATTGTGTATGTGGATGGTTCTTCCACTGACAAAGCTTATGGACAAACACAATCTGGATATGCTGTTGTCACAAATTCAGAAGTATTGGATTCTGCTTCATTGCCATCGTCATTTTCAGCACAAGCAGCTGAATTAGTTGCTTTAACTGCAGCTTGCTATCTGTTTAAAGGTACGGCTGTATCAATTTATACAGACAGCCAGTACGCTTTCAGCACAGTGCATGTGTTTGCAAAACTGTGGGAGGAGCGTGGAATGGTGACATCATCTGGAAAGCCGGTGACTCATGCCACTCTCCTAACTGCCCTACTGCAAGCTGTGAAGTTGCCTCAACAAATTGCTATATGCAAATGTGCGGCTCACACCAAAGGCTCTGACAGTGTTTCAAAAGGAAATGACGTTGCTGACAAAACCGCAAAGGCGGCAACAGCTCTTTCTATTTTTCTCCTATATGACACCCCTCCGGATATGACCACAAAAGAAACCCATATTGCCAAAAAATATGTTTAAATGGGCAGCTATTATGAGCCATGGCGTGACGCATGTCTCATCAGGGGGTATGATATCGCAATTGCAATCTATTTTTTGTCTTTATGGGTTCGATGCATATGCAAAACAGCATTGTAGAGCATGCATGACATGTGCAAAACACAACTCACAAGGCAATTTGAGACCCCAAAGAGGCAAATTTCCAACACCACAATATCCCTTTCAAGTGATTCATATGGATTATATACAGCTGAGTAAACATGAAGGGAAGGAATTTTGTTTAGTCATAATTGATGCCTTCTCAAAATGGGTAGAATTGTTCCCTACAAAACATGCAGGTGCACTTACAGTGGCTAAGGCATTGTGCAAAGACATCATTCCATGATTTGGAATACCAGAAACAGTCTATTCAGATAATGGAGCGCATTTTGTTAATACAATAGTGCAATACGTAGGAGAAGCGCTACAGGTCAATCTCAAAAATCATTGTGCTTATCAACCACACAGTGCCGGATTAGTGGAAAGGACAAAGGGCACATAAAAGGGGCGCAATAAAAATAAGATTAAGGAAATGTATAGAAGAGACAAAACAAACCTGGATTGAATGTTGGACCTAGTAAAATTGTATATGAGAATAACACCAACACCATCAGGGTTAACACCATTTGAGATACTTTATGGACGACCATATCGTCTACCAATTTTGACATGGATACTAAAACAGCAGATGAGGAACAAACATTAGCAAATTTTATGAAAAAGACATTAACACAGAAAGAGATAACTTAAACACATTTACTGCCGAATAATTTTGATCTTCCACAGGACGGCCTTCCAGTAGTCTAGCCAGGAGACTGGGTGTTCATCAGAGTCCAGTCCTCGTTGGGAAGGTCTATACCAAGTGCTGTTAACAACACCAACTGCAGTAAAGATAGCGGAGAGATCAACGTGGATACATCACTGTAAGATACAGCGTGTGTTGGCGGCCTCCACAGTGGAAGGGGAAGTCTGGCTACAAAGGGAGTCTATTTAATTAGCAATAGATTGTCTCAATGCCAGTGAAGCAGGGAGATCCTTGCACTATTAGGTGAGGTGGTTAACAACACTGTATCCTAGCAATCATGACTGAACTACAGCAGACCCCGGAGCGGCGTGCTCAGCGCTGCCGCTGCCGGACTGTTGGTAGGGCAGCCGGTTGCGTTGTGATCTTAGTGTGTTTCGTGCTCCTCGGATTCCTGGCCTGGTGGAATGGAATTACGTTACTAATTGTTATGTTTGTTCACAGATACCTATATCCTCAACACACCCAGCTCTGACGGCTAAACCGTACCCTGCTAGGGTGACAGAATGTCTTATCATACGGATGCATAATCAAACTGTATTTCGGGGGCAGCAGTTCTCAGCAAATCTGATAAGATGTAACACCACTTGCCTCAGTGCAACCACTTATATGATAGGGATTTCAACAGAGGACGTACAAGCGTGCCCAAGTGCTGCTCCATTGACTAGACTGAAGGGAAATGCAAAAATATCATCACGTTAAATTGTCATCACAACGGCCATTCCCAATTTGCTTTTGCGGGACAGGGAATAAAAATGTAGGTAAAATTAAGAAACGTCTGTGTACCCAAACGTATGTTTTATCAAATAATTTAAGCCTAACCAAAACATAATATGTGGATGGTACTTATCTTCATCACATTGGACGGGGATGTAATTATACAGGCTCCTGTCCATGGGGAACGGATGAATCATGTGCTTATGTTAGTAAGTTTTTGCTACCACCTATAAATGGTACTCCGGTGTATGATGACATCTATTGGCTTTATGGTTCCAGACTGTACATGAGTCTCCCACCAAATTGGGGTGGTGTGTGTGCACCTACCCAGGTGACTGACCATACATATGTGGTAGGACCTCCACAGAGAAGAATGGCAGCACCAGACGGAGGAGATTGATATACCCAGATGTGTTACCACATGATCACATGTGGGGCTCGGATGTACTAAAGGACCAAAAAATTGTGGTCTGTAGGAGATAAAATAGCACATTCATTGTTCCCCTGGATAGGAGTGGGAAAAAATTCATTAATGATTGAAACTCTGAATTATCGATTGGGTCTGTTCATGAATGTAACTAAAAAAATAGTAGCAGCTCAAAACACTGAAATAGATGCTTTACGTACCATGGTGATGCAAAATCGCATGGTTTTAGACTTGCTTACTGGTTCACAGGGAGGAGTTTGTGTTCTGCTGAACACAACATGCTGTACTTTCATCCCAGACTCCATTCATTCAGTGGATGTGCAGGACGCATTGGAAGAGCTGAATAAACTTCGTGATGCAATGCATAAAGACACCCTAGCCGTGAACCGGTGGAATCCCTGGTCCTGGTTGACTTCAGGACCATGTTGGCAGTTACTATTGAAAATGGTGACACCAGTTATTATAGTCCTAATTCTGATTGGACTTTGCATGTGTTGTGTGATCCCTTATATCAAAACAATGGTTGGCAAAATGGTGTAAAATACATTTGTACAGTGTAATCTGGCCTTCCAACAAACTATGCCAAAATATCAAGCATTGAAACAGTCAGACCTTAGTGGAGAAAACTGTAATGACTGTACTGAGAATTATGATGATATTGAAAAGCTCACAACTCCAGTTCAAGCTTGAACTGTTGACGTGATGAGTTAACACACTCTTAGCCTATGAAGCTTTAGCTGAAAAAGTAATAAGACAAGTGGTGTAGTCGAATAATACAGAAAAAACAGTTCATTTATACCAGTCAGTAGGAGTGATGTATGGTGGTGGTGTGGTGATAACAGAATCTTTGACAGACTGCCACGAAATGTGTCAGGTTATTGTGCATTAATATCATTATTGTTACCCATGACCCCTGAAGACGTTACGACATATGCAGCCTCTCTTATTCCTGCGGATTGGCAGAAAGGCATAGCCAGACATAGAGTAAAAAGAGATTGGAAAGGAGTAGGAAATCCAACATATATTGACGCAATAGGAGTCCCCAGAGGAGTGCCTGACGAGTATAAACTGGTTGATCAAATAGCAGCTGGATTCGAATCTTCCATCTGTTGGTGGTGTTCAATTAATAAAAACGTGGACAGAATAGATTAAGTTAATAAACTAACTAACTAAGCTGGGTGATGCCTACTGTATGTTTAACAGGTGATAAACAGGTGGGAAATGTTAAGGATTTTATATATATTTGTACCTTCGTCTTCTTTCTCATGAGAATGGTGTTGTGCTGTTTTGCACCTGTCTTAACCAAGCCTGAGAATTCAATTTTGTTTTAGCACTCTGGGGTCAATCTGAGCTGGGAATGAAGGGCTGGATGTACTTATTATTATAATATAACTTTGTTTTCGCAGCCTCTTAACGACTGGGAGTAAGAGAACGTTTTGACTGTTGTGATGTGGTGCTTAGTGTGAAGGAGTGTGAAGGACAGGACACTTCAGGCAGATGCAGAACAGCTGATAACTGCAACAGACGAACGAGATGTGCTGACCTGTGTAAAAGAAAGTGTCCTTCCTTACAGCTGCACTTATTGACGTATGCGTTTATGTTACGGGAAGAAACTTGTCTTGCGTCATCACCCCCACCCTTAGGACAAGTTTTTTGTTTATGTGATGAGGGCGTCTCTTAATAAAAAGAGCGGAAAAGCAGGCCAGACTTTAGTGTAGCCTTGGTGTACAGCCTGGCCGCACTCCGCGCGTAAAATTTGACTTTCTGTCTCACTGGTGTTTCTTGACTCTGTTTGTCTTGTTAAAGGTTTTAAAAATGTTTGGAGGAGAAAATACCCAACAGTATCATTTTAATTAAAGCGGTGATTCGTTTTGAAGTCATTAATTCCGAGCGGACTTTCAGAGAGACAGAGTCAGAGAGCCGCGCAGCGTTTGAAGCTCGTTTCTCAACTGCAACAAGACAAGAGTCCCAGTTAGTGACTTTAATTCACACAAAAGTGTCTCATGATATTTTTATGGCTTTCATAGGGGTTAAGAAGCGGACTTACTGCTTCTGAAGAGCAGCGAATCAAAGAGCCACGAGCCATTGAATCGAAGCATTGCTTCGACTCAAGAGAGATTGACGACTCTCCTGATGACGTGAATGACTCACAGTCGTCACAGAGACTTCCATCCCATCATTAGGAAGGACAGCTGCCCTGTCATTAGGAGGGTGCTAACTAGAGCACAACAGGTGCTAATTAGAGCTATTGTTTAGTCACTAGCCTGTAGCAGTCTGCCTCTCGGTAGGAGGGGTCTGGTTAGGTTAAAAAACTCCAGCTTTTGTTGGCTTCTGGTTTATTCTTCTCTACAAGAGTCAAGACGGAAGTCAGACCACCAGAGCAAGAATTTTAGCTGAGGAAGCTTCTGCGATTTGAAGCGAAACGTCCTCACGTCAAGCAACCCAGTCCAGTCGAAGATTCAAGCTTCTCTACTATGGAAACCACCTGGACAACTGAGAGCCTACACAGAAATCCCTTTTCTGTTGTTTATAAATTAATAAAATATCAAATGACAAGGATCTATTTTAGTCGTTATATAAAACAAGCAATGAATGTTTTTACATTCTTTCAAGTTAGGGTTTGCCTCATTGAATGGTTTGTTCCAGCTTTCACCTCATGAAATATTCATACCATTGAACTCATAAACATTCATTATTTGTATACTAACCCTACCATCGACATTAACGCTTGTCCGATTGTCCGGGACAAGTGTAAAATGTGATCAGACAGGCATTATGCTCTAAATCGTTATCTGACCGGACAAGTGGTATTTTTTTATTTTTTGGGGGGGGGGGGGAGGTTTAAAATGTTCACATTCTTTTATTTTCGTCGCTCAGAACCAAAATAACTGACCGCCGCCTTTTTCTTATTTACATCACGTCTTGTCTCGCACCTCACAAGAAAGCGTCTTCGGTTTTTCCCGCCGCTCTACACGCAGCGGACAATCACAAAACATGATATCACAGGGTTCTCCCCAGACAATGGAGCAACGGCGCCGCGCCATCAGTGTTCTAAGAGGAGAGAAAGAGGAGAGAGAGCGAGCGAGGGGGAGAGAGAGAGAGAGGAGAGGAGAGAGACAGAGAGAGAGAAAGAGGGGAGAGAGAGAGAGAGGAGGAGAGAGACAGAGAGAGAGAAAGAGGGAGAGAGAGAGAC